>NW_027142639.1:236731-278986 GCF_026170545.1 Melanerpes formicivorus | reverse complement strand
ATGGAGGGAAGGGAGAGAGGGAGAGAAGGAAGGGAGGGGAGGGAGAGAGGGAGGGAGGGAAGTAAGGGAGGGAGAAAGGGAGGGGAGGGAGAGGGGAAGGGCAGGGAGGAAGGGAGGGCAGGGAGAGAGGGAGGGAAGGGAGAAAGAGAGGGCAGGGAGGGAGGGTAGAGAGAGAGGGAGGGGAGAATAGGAGGGCAGGAGAGAGGGGAGGGAAGGGAGAGTAGGGATTGAGGGAGGGAAGGGAGGGGCTTGAGGGGGTGCAGGGAGGGGGCTGGGGAGGGTGCAGGGAGGGGGGCTGGGGGGGTGCAGGGAGGGGGCTGGGGAGGGTGCAGGGAGGGGGCTGGGGGGGTGCAGGGAGGGGGGCTGGGGGTTGCAGGGAGGAGGGTGAAGGGGTGCAGGGAGGGGGTGGTGAGGAGGTGCAGGGAGGGGGCTGGGAGGTGCAGGGAGGGGGGTGAGGGGTGCAGGGAGGGGGCTGGGGGGGTGCAGGGAGGGGTGTGAGGGGGTGCAGGGAGGGGGGTGAGGGGGTGCAGGGAGGGGGTGAGGGGTGCAGGGAGGGGGCTGGGAGGTGCAGGGGAGGGGGCTGGGTGGGTGCAGGGAGGGGGTTGAGGGTGCAGGGAGGGGGCTGGGGAGGGGGCTGCTGCTGCTGGGGGCCATGCTCACATGATGGCTTTTCTCTGGCAGCTGGCTTCAGTGCTGTGGTAACTTCTTATCCTCTTGGCCTCTATCTTGGGGCTGAACTTTTTGCACTCCCTGGAGCACCTCAGAGCTGCTTTGGGCTGCCCTGCAATGAAGTTCCCAGCAGGTCAGAGGCTGGGCTGTGGGCTGCCTGCCCCAGAAACCAGCACTGCCTTGGGGGGTCCTGAAATGGGGGTGGGGGGGGAATCAAGATGTGCAGGGCTGGAGCCAGGCTCTGCTCAGGGGTGGCCAAGGACAGCTCCAGGGGCACTGGGTGGCAGCTGGAGCAGAGGAGGTGCCCTGGGAACAGGAGGGAAGACTCTGTCCCTGTGAGGCTGCTGGAGCCTGGAGCAGGCTGCCCAGAGAGGTTGTGGAGTCTCCTGCCCTGGGGAGCTTCCAACCCCACAGCCTCTGGTCACAGAGCTACAGAGGCACAGAGCAGGAGGCTGCAGGAGAGAAGGCTGCAGGCAGAGCTCAGAGCAGCCTGCCAGGAGCTGAAGGGCTCCAAGAGAGCTGGGGAGGGACTGTGGGCAAGGGCTGGGAGTGCCAGGAGCAGGGAGAATGGCTTGGAGCTGGGAGAGGGCAGAGGGGAGAGTGGAGAGGAGGAAGGAATGGTTGGCAGGGAGGCTGGGGGGAGCCTGGCACAGGCTGCCCAGGGAGGCTGTGGCTGCCCTCTGGCTGGAGGTGCTGAGGATCAGGCTGGATGAGGCCTTGAGCAGCCTGGGCTGGGGGGAGGGGTCCCTGGGCAGGGGCAGGGGGCTGGAGCTGGCTGAGCTGTGAGCTCCCTTCCACCCCAGCCCCATCCATGGATCCATGCAGTGTGATGTGCTCTGGAGACCTCTCCTCACCACAGCTCTTCCCAACCCTGCTCTCTCCACTGTGGGACTTCCCCTCCAGGAACTTCCCTTCCTGCCTCTCTCTGCTGCTCCCTGGCCTCTGAACACCACCTGGGCTGAGAGAAAGGCTTGCAGAGAGAGAACCTTGGGCTGAATCCTTTGCTCCCCAGCTGCCTTTAGCCTCAGAGCCCAGCATTCCACCAAGCATCTCCCCTGCCACCTCCACAGGAAGCTGTGGTTTGCATTTGGCAGGGGGGGGGAGGCTCAAACCCCCTCCCACCCCCCCAAGCCTGACCCTTGGGAGAAGCAAAGCCAAGCCCAGCCCTGGGGGGGGGACCCTCAGCCCCCAAGCCACAGCAGCTTGCCAAGCTGCAGGGGGAGGTTGCACAATGCAGCCTCCCTGGAGATGTGTCCTGGCATGCCAGGGGACAAGGCTGAGGAAAACAAACCCTGATTCAGCTGGGGGGGAAGCAGCTGCAGGCTCCAGGCTCCTCCAAAAGCCTCTGGCTGGGGCTGTGGTAGCCTCCCACAGGAACTGTGAGGGTCCAGGGAATGGGCTTGGGGTGTGGGAAGAGATGTGGGGAGGAGAGGACTCCAGAGCACATCACACTGCATGGATCCATGGATGGGGCTGGGGGTGGAAGGGAGCTCACAGCTCAGCCAGCTCCAGCCCCCTGCCATGGACAGGGACCCCTCCCCCCAGCCCAGGCTGCTCAAGGGCCTCAGCCAGCCTGGTCCTCAGCACCTCCAGCCAGGGGGCAGCCACAGCCTCCCTGGGCAGCCTGTGCCAGGCTCTCCCCAGCCTCCCTGCCAACCATTCCTTCCTCCTCTCCACTCTCCCTCTGCCCTCTCCCAGCTCCAAGCCATTCTCCCTGCTCCTGCCACTCCCAGCCCTTGCCCACAGTCCCTCCCCAGCTCTCCTGGAGCCCTTCAGCTCCTGCAAGGTTTGCTCTGAGCTCTGCCTGCAGCCTTCTCTCCTGCAGGCTGCACAGCCCCCAACCCCCTCCCAGCCTGGCCCCACAGGGGAGGCTCTGCAGCCTCTCAGCATCTCTGGGGCCTCCTCTGGAGCCTCTGCAGCAGCTCCAGGTCCTCCTTGTGCTGGGGGGCCCCCAGAGCTGGAGGCAGTGCTGCAGGTGGGGGGCTGAGCAGAGCAGAGCAGAGGGGCAGAATCCCCTCCCTGTGCTGCTGCTCTCCCTGCTCTGGCTGCAGCTCAGCACTCAGCTGGCTCTGGGCTGCCAGGGCCCAGTGCTGGCTCCTGGGCACTTTGCCACCCCCTGGCACCCCCCAAGGCTGGAGGCAGTGCTGCAGGTGGGCTCTGAGCAGAGCAGGATCCTCTCCCCTCCCAGGCTGCCCTCTCCACCTGGATTTGGTGCACTTGGGGTAGCTGTGCTGGGAGTGCTGCAGCTGCTGAGGGCCAGGAGGAGCAGCCTGCAGGAGCCCCCCCTCAGCTCCTTGCATCTTGAGGGCAACCCAGGGCTGCAAAGACAGCCCAGGGCCCCCTGTGCAGAGCCACACTGCAGCCTCCAGATCTCTCTGCAACGTTCACAGAGCCATGGAATGGGTTGGGTTGGATGGAAAAGCTCTCTGAGGTCATCCAGTCCAAGCAGCAACCCAACCCCCCCATGGCCTCCAAACCCTGGCCCCAGGAGCCATGGCCACAGGGCTCTGGAGCACCCCCAGCCAGAGGGACTCCACCACCTCCCTTTGTCCACAGACTTGGTGCCTCCCACTGCACTTCAGGGCCAAGAGGATCTGCTCAGGGGCTGACCAACTGCTCAGGAACATCTCATGATGGAAGAAAGAAAAGGGCTCCAGGGAGACCTTCTGGTGGCCTTGCAGGGGCTGCAGGGGGCTGCAGGAAAGCTGGGGAGGGGACTTTGGAGGGGGGTGAGGGAGGGACAGGCCTGGGGGGGGGGCTGGAGCAAAAGGAGCAGTGGGGAGCTGGAGATTGGCTGTGAGGAAGAAGTTGTTGGGCAGGAGGGTGGTGAGAGCCTGGCCCAGGCTGCCCAGGGAGGTGGTGGAAGCCTCCTGCTGATGCCTGGAGGTGTTTGCAGCCAGGCTGGAGGTGGCTGTGAGCAACCTGCTGTGGTGTGAGGTGTCCTTGCCCATGGCAGGGGCTTGGAGCTGGCTGAGCCTTGGGCTCCCTGCCAGCCCTGGCAGTTCAGTGTCCACTGCCCCTGGTCCTGTCTCTGGGCACTGCTGAGGGCACCCAGCCCCCATGCTCCTGATGCCCTCCCTGGAGCTACTTCCATCTGCTCAGAGATTCTGTGTCCCCTGGGGGCAGAGCTGGAGCAACTTGGGTTGGGGTTTGGGGGTGCTGGGCCAGACCCTTTGAAACAAAACAGACCCCAGGAGCAGCCAGGCTGGGAGAGAGCTCAGAGCTCAGCCAGCCCAACCTAGCAACCTAGCACCAGCACCACAACCAACCCAACCATGGCACTGAGAGCCTCATCCAGGCTCTTGCTGAGCACCCCCAGGGCTGGGGACTCCACCACCCCCCCTGGGCAGCACATCCCAAGGGCCAATCTCTCTGGCTGGGAAGAACTTCTTTCTTACCTCCAGCCCTAAACCTCCCCTGGCACAGCTTGAGACTGTGTCCTCTTGTTCTGGTGCTGGCTGCCTGGGAGAAGAGCCCAACCCCCACCTGGTTCCAACCTCCCTGCAGGGGAGTTGCAGAGAGCAAGAAGGTCTCCCCTGAGCCTCCTCTTCTCCAGGCTAAGCAAACCCCAGCTCCCTCAGCCTCTCCTCACAGGGCTGTGCCCCAGACCCCTCCCCAGCCTTGTGAGCAAGCTGCTGTGGGGGTGAGGTGTCCCTGCCCATGGCAGGGGCTTGGAGCTGCCTGAGCCCCTGAGCTCCCTGCCAGCCCTGCCAGCTCTGGGCTCCTGTGCTCCAGAGGGGGGTGGGGTGCTGGGCTGCAGGGAGGGCAGAGCCAGGGAGTACCCAAGCAGGCAGTGGGTTCCCTGGGCAGGGCAGGCAGCCCAGCATCCCTGCTGCCCTCCTTACCCAGGCCAGCCCTGAAGAGCCTGCCCAGAGGTGAGAGGAGATGAAGAAACTCCATGCCAGGCAGTGCTCCTTGGCTGTCCTCACTCCTCCCCTCTGGTGGCAGCAGGGCACAGTTCTCCAGGGCCCTTTGGCCCCTCTCCCTTCCCAGGGGGGGGCTCAGACCATCCCTTAGTCCTGGCTGAAGTCCAGCTCAGCTGAGCCTGCCCTGCTGGGGAGCTCTGGCAGCCTCTCTGCCCCATGGCTGCCTTGGGGCAGCAACCACTGAGCTGTGCCAGGGGGGGACCTCACCCCCAGCCCAGCCCAGGGAGAGCTGTGCCCCCCTCCTCCTGCTCCTCTGGCCCCTGCTCAGCACTGCCCAGGAGCACACAAAGAGCTTTGCCCAGTGACCAGAAGACATTCTCCCACTGTCTTCCAGACAGACAGACACACAGACAGAGAGTGCCTTTTGCAGGCCCTGGGGCTGCAGGTGCCAGCACCCCCCTGGCACTGGCACCCTCAGGACAGACATCCAGCCCTGGACAGGCTGCTGGCTGCCCCCTTGGCAGGTGCCCAGGGCCATGGCCCCAGAGGATTCCAACACAGCTCTGCCAGAAGCTCTGCTCAGAGCTGCACAGCTGGCACTGGGCTGGCAGGGAGCCTCCTGCCCCACCCCCCCTGCAGGCAGCAGGGACAGCTCCAGCTGCAGCAGGCTGCCCAGGGACACAAGCCAGGCTGAGCTGGAAGGGCTGCAGGGATGGAGCCTCCACCACCTCCCTGGGCAGCCTGGGCCAGGCTCTCCCCAGCCTCCCTCTGCACAACTTCCTCCTCAGCTCCAACCTAACTCTGCCCTGCTCCAGCTCCAAACCATTGCCCCTGGGCCTAGCCCCACAGCCCCTTCTGAGCAGTCCCTCCCCAGCCTGCCTGCAGCTGCCCTGCAGCTCTGCAGCTGCAGCTCTGAGCTCTGCCTGCAGCCTTCTCTCCTGCAGGCTGCACAGCCCCAGCTCTCCCAGCCTGGCCCCAGGGCAGAGGTTCTGCAGCCCCCTGAGCATCTCTGTGGCCTCCTCTGGAGCCTCTCCAGCAGCCCCAGGTCCCCCCTTGCGCTGGGGGTCCCAGGGCTGGAGGCAGCTTCCCCCCGGGAGCAGCAGGAGCTGTCACCGGGCTGCTCAGCTTTCCTTGCCGCCAGGATCGCTGCCGTGGACTCCCCCCACAGCCCTCTCCCACCCCCGGCCCGCGGAGGTCCCCGGGTGCCCGCGGCCCCAGGCGGCATCACCTCTGCCCCCCCCGGCGGCCGCCCCCGCACAGCCTGGCAGCGCCGCCGGGCAGCCCTGAGCCCTGAGCTGCGGCTCACCTCCAGCCAGGGTCAGCAGGCACAGGAGCTTCAGGATGAGCAGGACCCGGAGGGAAGCAGCCCTCATGCCGGCGGGGCTGGCAGCAGGCTGGGCGCAGGGAGGGCGAGGCGGCGGAGCGGGGAGAAGGGAACCCCTGAGCGGCGGCGGCGGCGGCGGCGGCGGGCTCCAGGCTGTCACGGATGGAGCGGCAGGCAGGGAGGGAACACCTCCTGCTTCCCAGATCCATCCTCCTGGAATTCCCCCCCGCCCAGCACTGACGTCAGCTTTGCTTGGCACTGCCAGGCCAGCTCCGGCGCTCCCTGCCAAACTGCCCCCGTGGGGACTCTGCGGAGCTGGCAGCGCCCTGCCCCTCTGCCAGCCCTGCAGCCCCCTGCCCCTCTGCCAGCCCCCTGCCCCTCTGCCAGCCCTACAGCCCCCTGCCCCTCTGCCAGCCCTGCAGCCCCCTGCCCCTCTGCCAGCCCTACAGCCCCCTGCCCCTCTGCCAGCCCTACAGCCCCGTGCCCCACTGCCAGCCCCGTGCCCCTCTGCCAGCCCTGCAGCCCCCTGCCCCTCTGCCAGCCCTGCCCCTCTACCAGTCCTACAGCCCCTCTGCCAGCCCCCCTGCCCCTCTGCCAGCCCTGCAGCCCCCCTGCCCCTCTGCCAGCCCTGCCCCTCCCTGCCCCTCTGCCAGCCCCCTGCCCCTCTGCCAGCTCTGCAGCCCCCTGCCCCACTGCCGGCTCCCTGCCCCTCTGCCAGCCCTGCAGCACCCTGCCCCTCTGCCAGCCCTACAGCTCCCTGCCCCTCTGCCAGCCCCCCTGCCCCACTGCCAGCCCCCTGCTCCTCTGCCAGGCCTGCGGCCCCCTGCCACTCTGCCAACCCCCTGCCCCTCTGCCAGCCCTACAGCTCCCTGCCCCTCTGCCAGCCCCCTGCCCCTCTGCCAACCCCCTGCCCCTCTGCCAGCCCTAAAGTTCCCTGCCCCCCTGCCAGCCCCCCTGCCCCCCTGCCAGTCCTACAGCTCCCTGCCCCTCTGCCAGCCCTACAGCCCCGTGCCCCACTGCCGGCCCCCTGCCCCTCTGCCAGCCCCCTGCCACTCTGCCAAGCCCTACAGCCCTGTGCCCCACTGCCAGCCCCCCTGCCCCTCTGCCAGCCCCCCTGCCCCTCTGCCAGCCCTGCAGCCCCCTGCCCCTCTGCCAGCCCTACAGCTCCCTGCCCCCCTGCCAGCCCCCTGCCCCTCTGCCAGCCCTGTGGCTCCCTGCCCGCCAGCATCGCTGCCCCCGGCCCAGGCACCTCCAACACTGAGCTCAGAAAGCAGCTTCCCTTCCCTTCCCTTCCCTTCCCTTCCCTTCCCTTCCCTTCCCTTCCCTTCCCTTCCCTTCCCTTCCCTTCCCCTTCCCTTCCCTTCCCAAACCTTCCCTTCCCTTCCCTTCCCTTCCCTTCCCAAACCTTCCCAAACCTTCCCAAACCTTCCCAAACCTTCCCTTCCCTTCCCAAACCTTCCCTTCCCTTCCCTTCCCAAACCTTCCCAAACCTTCCCTTCCCAAACCTTCCCAAACCTTCCCAAACCTTCCCTTCCCTTTTTCCCTTCCCCTCAGCAGTCAGCTCAGACAGCAGCCTTGGTGATCAGCCCAAAACAGTTGGCATTTGCTGGTGAGGCCTGAGGAGCTCAGCAGCAGATGAGGAGCTCCCAGCCTGCTGCCTCTGGAGAAGAGGGCTGGGGAGGAGCGGCTGAGGGCCCTGGGGGGGTTTGGTGTGGAGCAGAGGAGGCTGAGGGAGACCTCCTTGCTCTCTGCAGCTCCCTGAGAGGAGGCTGCAGGGAGGTTGGGGCTGGGCTCTGCTGCCCAGGCTCAGGGGATGGAAGGAGAGGAACTGGCCTGGAGTTGTGCCAGGGGGAGGCTGAGGCTGGAGAGGAGGCAAAATGTCTTTGGTGTCAGAGTGGTCAGGGCCTGGCAGAGGCTGCCCAGGGAGGTGGTGGAGTCCCCATGGCTGGAGGGGTCCCAGAGCCCTGTGGCCATGGCACTGGGGGCCAGGAGGGGGTTGGGTTGGTGCTGGGTGATCCTGGAGGGCTTTTCCAGCCCAACTTTGAGGTTCTTAGGAGCAGCCACCAAGCAAAAGGCTGAGCAGGGACCTGGTGGCTTCCCCCACACAGCTCCTTGCTCCCAGGGCTTTGCTGCCTGTGGTTCCTATTCCTACAGCCCCTGGTGCCCAGCAGGGGCTTGGCCAGCAGGGTCAGGCTGGAAGCAGGGGGGGAGGCTGGGCTCAGGAGCCAGCACTGAGCCCTCTCAGAAGCTGCAGCCCTGCAGCCACATCCTGCACCTTTGCTTTCTCTTTCATCTCAGGTCCCAGCAGCACCCAGAAGCATTTCCCCCCTGCCAGCTGCCTCAGTGGAAAGATGAAGATAAAGTCCAGGCTGAGACACCGTGGCTGCCCCTGAGGTTGTTTTCCAGTCCCCCCCCCCGGAGCTTCCTGAGGGCTGTGGGACTGCTGCCTGCTTCCCCTGGCCCTTCCAGGCAGGGTTTCGTTCCCAGGCAGGGAAAATCCCCAGGTTTCCAGCTGAGCTGTTTCTAAACCCTGCAGAGCATCACAGGCTTGCTCTGCTTGGGAAAATGAAACCATCGAGCCCAGCCACCGACCCGGCCCCACCAAGCCCCCCAGGCCCCAACTGCAGCCCAGCTGATTGCATCCCGGCTCTGCAGCCCCTCCCTCAGCTCATCAGACCCCAGCTGAAGCCCTGCATCCCCTCCCTCAGCCCTGCAGCCCCTCCTCAGCCCTGCATCCCCTCCCTCAGCCCTGCAGCCCCTCCCTCAGCTCAGCAGACCCCTGCTGAAGCCCTGCATCCCCTCCCTCAGCCCTGCATCCCCTCCCTCAGCCCTGCAGCCCCTCCTCAGCCCTGCATCCCCTCCTCAGCCCTGCATCCCCTCCCTCAGCTCATCAGACCCCAGCTGAAGCCCTGCATCCCCTCCCTCAGCCCTGCAGACCCCAGCTGTAGCCCTGCATCCCCTCCCTTAGCCCTGCATCCCCTCCTCAGCCCTGCATCCCCTCCCTTAGCCCTGCATCCCCTCCTCAGCCCTGCATCCCCTCCTTCAGCCCTGCAGACCCCAGCTGAAGCCCTGCATCCCCTCCCTTAGCCCTGCATCCCCTCCTCAGCCCTGCATCCCCCAGCTGAAGCCCTGCATCCCCTCCCTCAGCCCTGCATCCCCTCCCTTAGCCCTGCATCCCCTCCTCAGCCCTGCAGACCCCAGCTGAAGCCCTGCATCCCCTCCCTCAGCTCTGCATCCCCTCCCTCAGCCCTGCAGACCCCAACTGAAGCCCTGCATCCCCTCCTCAGCCCTGCATCCCCTCCCTCAGCCCTGCATCCCCTCCTCAGCCCTGCATCCCCTCCCTCAGCCCTGCAGACCCCAGCTGAAGCCCTGCATCCCCTCCCTCAGCTCAGCAGACCCCAGCTGAAGCCCTGGCAGGGAGGTTGGAGCTGGGTGATCCTTGAGGTCCTTTCCAACCCAACCCATTTTGTGAACCTGTGAAGTCTGAGTCCAGCTTCACCCCAACCCCTCCCTGGCCCCCAGCCCCTGGCCCCCAGTGCCATGGCCACAGGGCTCTGTGACCCCTCCAGCCATGGGGACTCCACCACCTCCCTGGGCAGCCTCTGCCAGGCCCTGACCACTCTGCCACCAAAGGAATTGTTCCTCCTCTCCAGCCTCAGCCTCCCCTGGCACAACTCCAGGCCAGTTCCTCTCCTTCCATCCCCTGAGCCTGGGCAGCAGAGCCCAGCCCCAACCTCCCTGCAGCCTCCTCTCAGGGAGCTGCAGAGAGCAAGGAGGTCTCCCTCAGCCTCCTCTGCTCCACACCAAACCCCCCCAGGGCCCTCAGCCAGTCCTCACAGCAGAGCTGCTCCAGCTCCCCACTCCTCTCTGTGCCCCTTAGACCACACTGCTGCTGCCACCTGAAGGCTTGCCACATCCCTCTGCCCTCCACCTCCCTGCTGTGGCCAGGAGGACGCTTAGGGGACCTGAGCCTCTCCCCTGTGGAGAGAGGCTGAGAGCCCTGGGGATGCTCAGTCTGCAGAGGAGAAGGCTGAGAAGGATCCTGGGCAGCCTCTGCCAGGCCCTGACCACTCTGGCAGCAAAGGAATTGTTCCTCCTCTCCAACCTGAGCCTCCCCTGGCAGAGCTTCTCCTCCTCTCCCCTGGGCCTGGGAAGGAGCTCCCAAGCTGTTGACTGCAGCCCTGGCAGGAGCAGCTCCCATCCCAGTTCAGGGAAGCAGAATCAAACAGAGAAGAAAGAGTCCCTGTGATGCAGCTGGAGCAGAGCAGGCAGCTGCAGGCCCTGGGCTGCTCTCTGGCCCCTTCCCCAGGGCTGCTTTCCCAGCCTGGGCAGAGCCTTACAGGAAAGCTTTGAGAGCAGGAACTGCCCAGGGCTGTGCCTGGGCTGCTGGAGGGGATGGCACTGCCCACACCTGCTCCCAGCTGCCCTCAGGGAACAGGTTCTGCAGCCTCTGCCAGCCCTAGGGGCACCTGAGGAAGGGCCCCATCCTGCTCAGGGGCTGGGAGGGGGAGGGCTGTGTTTGCCAAAGGCAGGGCTGGCCCTGGGTGGTGGTGGTGGTTGAAGGTCCAAGGAGCTCCCTGGCAGGGGAAGGCAGCTGCTGCCTCTCCTGCACCCCCTGGGCTGGGGGTGCTTGGCCTGGGAGGGCAATCCTCCAGGATGCTCTGTGAGGCTCCCAGGGGGACTGGCAGCTGGATCTGGAGTGGGCAGCTGGATCTGGAGTGGGCAGCTGGATCTGGAGTGGGCAGCTGCAACAGGGACCAGTCACAGGATGGAAGAGCTTGGAAGGGACCTGCAGAGATCATCCAGCCCAACCCCCCTGGCCAGAGCAGGGTCACCCAGGGGAGTCCACACAGGAAGGCATCCGGGCGGGGTTGGAAGCTCTCCACACCAGGAGGCTCCACAACCCCCGTGGGCAGCCTGCCCCAGGCCTCCAGCAGCCTCACACCAAGCAGCTTCCTCCTCCAGTTGAGGTGGAGCCTTCTCTGTTCCAGTTTGCATCCATTGCTCCTTGGCTCATTGCTGTGCAGCACCCAAAGGAGCTTGGCCCCCTCCACCCTGCCCCCCTGCACCCTGCCCCCCAGCCCTCAGCTCTGGAGAGACATCGCTCAGATCCCTCTCAGCCTTCTCCTCTGCAGACTGAGCACCCCCAGGGCTCTCAGTCTCTCTCCACAGGGGAGAGGCTCAGCTCCCCTAAGCATCCTGCTGGCCACAGCAGGGAGGTGGAGGGCAGAGGGATGTGGCAAGCCTTCAGGTGGCAGCAGCAGTGTGGTCTAAGGGGCACAGAGAGGAGTGGGGAGCTGGAGCAGCTCTGCTGGGAGGACTGGCTGAGGGCCCTGGGGGGGTTTGGTGTGGAGCAGAGGAGGCTGAGGGAGACCTCTTTGCTCTCTGCAGCTCCCTGAGAGGAGGCTGCAGGGAGGTTGGGGCTGGGCTCTGCTCTCTTATCTCAGGTGATAGGAGAGGAAATGACTGAAAACTGTGCCAGGGGAGGCTGAGGTTGGAGAGGAGGAACAATTCCTTTGGTGGCAGAGTGGCCAGGGCCTGGCAGAGGCTGCCCAGGGAGGTGGTGGAGTCCCCATGGTTGGAGGGGCTGCAGAGCCCTGTGGCCATGGCCCTGGGGGCCAGGGGCTGGGGGCCAGGGGGGGGTTGGGTTGGAGGTTGGGCTCAATCTCAGAGGTCATTTCCAACCCAATCAGTTCTGTGGTTCCATGAGAAAGAGCAAACAGGCCCAGGGTGGGTGAGGGGCTGGGGAGCTGGGGGGCTGGGGATGAGCTCTGCTGTGCAGCAGGGCAGGCACAGGAGGTTGTGGTCAGTCCCAGGCCATGAGCCCAGACCACAGCACCCAAGCAGAGGGAGCCAGGGAAGCCCTGGAGATAGTCAAGGTGAAGCTCAAGGGGGGTCTGAGCACCCTGATCCAGGTGAGGATCTCCCTGCTGACTGCAGGGGGTGGGGAGTAGGGGGGGGGGACTTGGCCTGGATGACCTCTGGAGGTCCCTTCCAACCCAAAGCCCTTCTGTGAAGAGCAGCTTCTGAGGAAACCAAGAACAATTGAGCAAGAGGGAAGCAGGCAGCAGAGAGGGTGCTGAGGAACTGCAGCAGAGAGGGTGCTGAGGAACTGCAGCAGAATGAAAGCAGGCAGGGCAGTGGGGAGGGCCTGACCACCTTGGAGGTCACATCCTGCCTCTGGAGACTGTGGGCTGGGGCAGCCCCTTCCCCATTCTGCCTAAGGAGGACCTGGGAGGAGGCTTTTGGAGGTTCCTAGTAGCAGCCAGAGCTGCTCTGGGGTGGAAAAGCAGAAGATACCAGGAAGAGGGTTGGGTTGTTTGGGTTTTTTCCTCATGGTGTGACCTCAGCTGTAGCAGGAATGAGGAAGGCCCTGGGAGCAACCTGAACCAAGAGGCAGAGTGCTGGGCTGCAGCCAGAGCAGGGAGAGCAGCAGCACAGGGAGGGGATTCTGCCCCTCTGCTCTGCTCTGCTCAGCCCCTACCTGCAGCACTGCCTCCAGCTCTGGGGCCCCCAGCACAAGGAGGACCTGGAGCTGCTGCAGAGGCTCCAGAGGAGGCCCCAGAGATGCTGAGAGGCTGCAGAGCCTCCCCTGTGGGGCCAGGCTGGGAGGGTTGGGGCTGTGCAGCCTGCAGGAGAGAAGGCTGCAGGCAGAGCTCAGAGCAGCCTGCCAGGGGCTGAAGGGCTCCAGGAGAGCTGGGGAGGGACTGTGGGCAAGGGCTGGGAGTGGCAGGAGCCGGGAGAATGGCTTGGAGCTGGGAGAGGGCAGAGGGAGAGTGGAGAGGAGGAAGGAATGGTTGGCAGGGAGGCTGGGGAGAGCCTGGCACAGGCTGCCCAGGGAGGCTGTGGCTGCCCCCTGGCTGGAGGTGCTGAGGACCAGGCTGGATGAGGCCTTGAGCAGCCTGGGCTGGGGGGAGGGGTCCCTGGGCATGGCAGGGGGCTGGAGCTGAGCTCTGAGGTCCCTTCCACCCCAAGCCAGTGGCTGAATGAATCCCTGCCTGAAGCTGTGCTGCAGTCACTCAGAGCCTTCTCCCTGCAGCTCTGAAGGAAGGCAGGCAGCTCACCTGCGAGGAGGTTGACCTGAGCAGCATCAGGGCCCTGCTGAACAGCAAGGATGTCAGTGAAGATCTCCCCAGATGGGCTGCAGGGAGGCTCCCACTGCAGCATCTCCACCTGCAGAGGAGTCTGAGCTGAGGCAGCAGCAGGGCTCTGGGCACCTGCCAGCCAGTGTGGGCAGAGGGAGCACACAGAGGGCACTGTGCAGAGCTGGGGCTGTCCCCTCTGGGCCATCAAACCCAGCTCCAGATGTGAGCCTCAGCAGGCACTCAGTGGCTGCTGGTGCCCACAGCTGGGTGCTGAGCCTGGGAGCTGTGGCTCTGCCTGACCCCTAGCTGGGTGCCCTGCTGCTGGCCCTGCTGTGCAGCAGGCTGTGGGGTGCAGGCAGCCCTGGGGAGAGCTGAAGGCAGGCTCAGCAGCCTGGCCAGCTGCCAGACAGGTGCCATGCCCCCAACCTTTGGCTGATCACTGCCAACCATCATCTGGCAGCTTGGCCTGCTGCTCCAGATCAGATTGCAGGGGGCAAAGGGCCAGATCCCAGCCTCCCCAGGAGCCAGCAGCTCCCACCCACTGCAGCTCTGCCTGGGCTGAGCTCAGACAGGAGCCTGAGCTCTGCACAGGGGCAAGGTCCTCTCAGGTGAAAGGAGCCCACGTGAGCCAGGCCAGGAGGACTGCTCCCAGGCACAGAGCAGCACAAGCAACGTGCCAGGTGAGCCAGGGCTGTGCCCTTGGATGGCTGGGAGGGTTGGGGCTGTGCAGCCTGCAGGAGAGAAGGCTGCAGGCAGAGCTCAGAGCTGCAGCTCAAGGGCAGCAGCACAGGGAGGGGATTCTGCCCCTCTGCTCTGCCCTGCTCAGCCCCCACCTGCAGCACTGCCTCCAGCCCTTGGGGGTGCCAGGGGGTGGCAAAGTGCCCAGGAGCCAGCACTGGGCCCTGGCAGCCCAGAGGCAGCTGAGTGCTGAGCTGCAGCCAGAGCAGGGAGAGCAGCAGCACAGGGAGGGGATTCTGCCCCTCTGCCCTGCTCTGCTCAGCCCCCACCTGCAGCACTGCCTCCAGCTCTGGGGCCCCCAGCACAAGGAGGACCTGGAGCTGCTGCAGAGGCTCCAGAGGAGGCCCCAGAGATGCTGAGAGGCTGCAGAGCCTCCCCTGTGGGGCCAGGCTGGGAGAGCTGGGGCTGTGCAGCCTGCAGGAGAGAAGGCTGCAGGCAGAGCTCAGAGCTGCAGCTGCAGAGCTGCAGGGCAGCTGCAGGCAGGCTGGGGAGGGACTGCTCAGAAGGGGCTGTGGGGCTAGGCCCAGGGGCAATGGTTTGGAGCTGGAGCAGGGCAGAGTTAGGTTGGAGCTGAGGAGGAAGTTGTGCAGAGGGAGGGTGGTGAGAGCCTGGCCCAGGCTGCCCAGGGAGGTGGTGGAAGCCTCCTGCTGATGCCTGGAGGTGTTTGCAGCCAGGCTGGAGGTGGCTGTGAGCAACCTGCTGTGGGGTGAGGTGTCCCTGCCCATGGCAGGGGCCTGGAGCTGGCTGAGCCCTGAGCTCCCTTCCAGCCCTGGGGTTCTGTGACTCCAGCTGTAGACATCTGCTGAGGTTCTCTTGCCCCTGCTAAGGCTCCCAGCTCCAAGCTGCCTTGTGGGAGCTCTGCCACCTCTGCTCAGTGGGGCTGGCAGCTCTCACCCTGCAGTCCTCCTCTCCTGGGGAGCGTTGGGCTCACAGAATCCCTGTGGTTGGAGAAGGTCTTTGAGACCACCAGGTCTGCCAGGGCCATCCTGCCACAGAGCCTTCAGCACCACCTCTGGATGGCATTTAAACACACAGAATCACAGGGCCAGGGCAATGTTGAGGTTGGAAGAGACCTTGGAGGTCACCAAGCCCAGAGCTCACACTGCCAGCCCTGCTGCTGAGCCAGCACCACTCAGCCACCTCCCTCAGCACCACATCCAGGCAGCTTCTAAGCCCCTCCAGGGCTGGGGACTGCACCACCTCCCTGGGCAGCCTGGGACAGGCTTTCAGAACCCTTGCTGGGGGGGAGGTTGCTCCTGATGCCCAACCTGAGCTTGAGGCTGTGCCCTCTTCTCCTGTCACTTGTTGCATGTGAGGAGAGACCAACCCCTGCCCACTCTGGCAGCAAAGGAATTGTTCCTCCTCTCCACCCTAACCTCCCCTGGCACAATTTAAGGCCAGTTCCTTTCCCCCCCTGGCCACCAGCCCCTGGCCCCCAGTGCCATGGCCACAGGGCTCTGGGACCCCTCCAGCCATGGGGACTCCACCACCTCCCTGGGCAGCCTCTGCCAGGCCCTGACCACTCTGACACCAAAGGAATTGTTCCTCCTCTCCAGCCTAAGTCATTTCCTCTCCTATCACCTGAGATAAGAGAGCAGAGCCCAGCCCCAACCTCCCTGCAGCCTCCTCCCAGGGAGCTGCAGAGAGCAAGGAGGTCTCCCTCAGCCTCCTCTGCTCCAGGCTGCTCACCCCCAGCTCCCTCAGCTGCTCCTCCCCAGCCCTCTTCCTCAGACCCTTCCCCAGCTTGGTTGCCCTTCTCTGGCCCTTCCCAGTGCCATGGCCTTGGTTGGTGTGGCCCAGAGCAGTCCAAACCTCACCCAACCACCTCCTCTCTCCTGCCCCAGGCAACCAGTGCCAGCCTCAGGAGCTGGTTCCTTGGAGCCAGAAGTGACCTCTGGCTCTGGAGATGGCCTCAGCCCACACTTGATGCAGAGGTCTTGGGCCATGACTGTAAGGAGGGAGAGAATGAAAGGGCAGGGGAGGAGAGGAGGGGGAGGAGGAAATGTGTTTGGCACTGCAGGAAGCTGAACTTTCTCACATGAAAAGCAAAGCAGCAGGAAATGAGGAGCAGATGTGTGAGGGCTGCCTGCAGACAGAGGCTCCCATGGGGCAGGCAGCAGCTCCTGCCTGGGAAGTCCCAGGGCAGCCTGGGCCTCGTGTTTGTGAGGTCATCAGAGGGGGCAGAGAACATCAGCCCAAGCTTTCACTTCTCTGAGCACCACAGCTTCCTCCTCCTCCTCAACATCCCCCCCCAAGACCCCTCCTGCTGGAGAGCAGCTGGCACCCAGCACTGCCAGCCCAGCCCCAGCCATGCCCTGGGCTGAGCCCCAGCAGGGTGGGCAGCAGGGGCAGGGAGGGGATCCTGACCCTGAGACCTCCCTGCAGTGCTGGGGCAGCTCTGGAGCCCTCAGCACGGACAGGGACCTGCTGGAGCAGGGCAGGAGGAGACCACAGCAGTGCTGGCAGGGCTGGAGGGGCTCTGCTGGGAGGCCAGGCTGAGAGAGTTGGGCTTGGGCAGCCTGGGGAAGGCTCCAGGGAGACCTTCTGGTGGCCTTGCAGTGCTTCCCCTGCTGGCATCCCCTGCTGGCATCCCCTGCTGGCATCCCCTGGTCTTCTGACACAGAAGCTGTCAGATGCCTGAGAGTCTCCTACAGAAATGTCTCATTTCTGGAGTTCTGGAGTACTGCATCCAGCTCAGGAGCCTCTGTGCCAGGAAGGCTCTGGAGGGGCTGGGAGATGTCCAGAGTAGAGCCAGGAGGCTGAGCAGAGGGCTGGAGCTGCTCTGCTCTGAGCACAGCCTGAGAGAGTTGGGGTTGTGCAGGCTGCAGAGGAGAAGGCTCCAGGGAGAGCTTCTGGTGGCCTTGCAGGAGCTGCAGGGGGCTGCAGGAAAGCTGGGGAGGGACTTTGGAGGGGGTGAGGGAGGGACAGGACTGCGGGGGATGGAGCAAAAGGAGAAGTGGGGAGCTGGAGATTGGCTGTGAGGAAGAAGCTCTTCCCCAGGAGGGAGCCAACCCTGACAGCTGTGTGATTCTATGGCATCCCAGCCCTACAGAGCACCCAAGCAGCTCCTCCTGCCAAGCCCTGGCCCTGGGCACAAGCCAGGGATGCAGAGCAGCGACAGCAAACAGCCCCAGGAGCCCTGCACCCCACAAGCCTCTACCTGAAGTGGCACAAAACCCACAGCAGGGATGGGCAGGGCACCAAAGCCAGGCAGACACCTGAGGCTCTCAACCCTCCTGAAGCCTCAGCTGCTGCCTCAGCTGAGAGGGCAGAGGGTCCCCAGACCTCCTCCTTCTGTCTTGGGCTTTCTGCACCCCACCTTGCAAAGAGGAGGTCTCCTCAGTCTCTGCTCCTGCCCAGGCTCAGAGCACCAGGGAATGGGGTTGGGGTTGGAAGGGACCTCAGAGCTCAGCCAGCTCCAGCCCCCTGCCATGCCCAGGGACCCCTTCCCCCAGCCCAAGCTGTTCAAGGCCTCATCCAGCCTGGTCCTGAGCACCTCCAGCCAGGGGGCAGCCACAGCCTCCCTGGGCAGCCTGTGCCAGGCTCTCCCCAGCCTCCCTGCCAACCATTCCTTCCTGATAGCCAATATCTAGAACAGCTAATGACATCTCGTGTCTAATGACAGCTAATGAGGTCCAATAAGGGTCTAACAAGGTCTGATCACATCTAATAATGCCCAATAATAACTAATAAGGTCTAATAAGGTCTAAGAATATCTAATCAGATCTAATAATGTCTAATAATGCCTAATATTCCCCTCCAGGCAGGGGGCAGCCACAGCCCCCCTGGGCATCTAATAGCTGATATCACCTAGCATCTAATCTCACAGTCTCACAGAATCACCAAGGCTGGAAGAGACCTCAAAGATCATCGAGTCCAAGCTGGCACCACAGACCTCATGACCAGGCCATGGCACCAAGTGCCACATCCAATCCCCTCCTGAACACCTCCAGGGATGGGGACTCCACCACCTCCCTGGGCAGCACATCCCAAGGGCCAGCAACTCTCTCTGGGAAGAACTTTCTCCTCACCTCCAGCCTGAACCTCCCCTGGCACAGCTTGAGACTGTGTCCTCTTGTTCTGCTGCTGGCTGCCTGGGAGAAGAGCCCAACCCCCACCTGGCTCCAACCTCCCTGCAGGGAGTTGCAGAGAGCAAGAAGGTCTCCCCTGAGCCTCCTCTTCTCCAGGCTAAGCAACCCCAGCTCCCTCAGCCTCTCCTCACAGGGCTGTGCTCCAGACCCCTCCCCAGCTTTGTTGCCCTTCTCTGGACACCTTCCAGCAGCTCAACCTCCTTCCTAACCTGAGGAGCCCAGAGCTGGACACAGGACTCAAGGGGTGGCCTGAGCAGTGCTGAGCACAGGGCAGGATGAGCTCCCTGCTCCTGCTGGCCACACTGCTCCTGCTGCAGGCCAGGATGCCCTTGGCCTTCTTGGCCCCCTGGGCACACTGCTGCCTCCTGTTCAGGCAGCTGTCAATCAGCACCCCCAGCTCCCTCTGCCTGGCTGCTCTCAGCCACTCTGCCCCCAGCCTGTGGCACTGCCTGGGGTTGCTGTGGCCAAAGTGCAGCCCCTGGCACTTGGACTTGTTGAATGCCATCCTGTTGGCCTCTGCCCATCTGCCCAGCCTGGCAAGGTCCCTCTGCAGAGCCCTTCTGCCCTCTCACTGATCAACATCTGCTCCTAACTTGCTGTCAGCTGCAAACTTGCTGATGACTGACTCAATGCCTTCATCCAGATCATCAGTGAAGATATTGATCAGGCTGGGGCCCAGCACTGCTCCCTGGGGCACAGCACTGGTGCCTGGCTGCCAGCTGGCTGTGGCACCATTCACCACCACTCTCTGGGCTCAGCCTCCAGCCACTTCCTCACCCAGCTCAGAGTGCTGCTGTCCCAGCCAGGGGCTGACAGCTTGGCCAGGAGCTTGCTGGGGGGGATGGTGGCAAAGGCCTTGCTGCAGTCCAGGCAGACCACATCCACAGCCTGCCCCACAGCCACCAGGCAGTGCCCTGGGCATGGAAGGAGCTCAGGTTGCTCAGGCAGGACCTGCCCTTCCTAACTCCATGCTGGCTGGGCCTGAGCCCTTGGCCATCCTTCAGGTGTGCAGTGATTGCCCCCAGGATAATCTGCTCCATTCATACTATAATCTAATAGCTGATATCATATCATCTAATAGCTGATGTCATCTAATATCTAATACTATCATCTAACAGCTGATATCATCTAATAGCTAATGCTATCATCTAATAGCTAATACCACCATCTAGTAGCTGATACTATCATCTAATAGCTGATATCATATAATCTAATACCTGATATCATCTAATAGCTAATACTATCATCTAATAGCTAATACCATCATCTAATAGCTGATATCTTCTAATAGCTAACACTATCATCTAATAGCTGATATCATATAATCTAATAGCTGATATCATCTAATAGCTAATACTATCATCTAATATCTGATATCATATCATCTAATAGTGATATCATCTAGTATCTAATATCATCTAATAGCTGATATCATCTAATATCTAATACTATAATCTAATAGCTAATATAATCTAATATCTAATACTATCATCTAATAGCTAATATCATATCATCTAATAGCTGATATCATCTAACATTTAATACTATCATCTAATAGTTGATATCTAATAGCTAATAATATCATCTAATAGCTGATATCATCTAACATCTATCATCTAATATCTAATATCATCTAACATCTAATACTTTCAGCTATTAGATGATAACATCTAATAGCTAATACTATCATCTAATAGCTAATATTATATCATCTAATAGCTGATATCATCTAATAGCTAATAATATCATCTAATAGCTAATAATATCATCTAATAGCTAATATCTAACATCTAATACTATCAGCTATTAGATTATATCATCTAATAGCTAATACTATCATCTAATAGCTAATATCATCTAATATCTTATATCATCTCACATCTAATACTATCATCTAATAGCTGATGTCACCTAATATCTAATAATATCATCTATTGTCTAATACTACCACCTAACAGCTGATATCCCCTAATACCTAATGCTATCATCTAATAACCTGATACTACCACCTAATAGCCAACCTCGCCTAACCTCTAGCAGCATCCAGCACTACCTAATGCCATCTCATTGCTGATGAGCAGCGAGCCCTACTGCCCAGGGTGCCACATGCCCCCTGCTAGCTGGTATCTTCTAATAGCTAATAACATCTCCCACCCCCTATCAGCTCATAGCTGATAAGCTCCAACGTCTGCACTGTCTGATCTCTCCTCCTACCTGCCCACAGCCCATGAGCTCTCCCAGCTCCAGCCCCAAATCCACACCTCCGACCCCCCCCCCCAGCTGCGCTGCTTCAGGCTGAGCCGGGGGCTGCCATTCAAGTGCCGGAGCCAAGCCCCCTCCCCCGACCACAGACTCCCCCCCAACCAGGGACCCCCCCCCCAAGGGGTTAAGGAAGCAGTGGCAGAGCAAGGGCTGCCTCCAGGAGGGTGCAGGGCAGCAGGGCAGCTGCCGGAGGGACCTTGCCAGGCTGGGCAGATGGGCAGAGGCCAACAGGATGGCATTCAACAAGTCCAAGTGCCAGGGGCTGCACTTTGGCCACAGCAACCCCAGGCAGAGCTACAGGCTGGGGGCAGAGTGGCTGAGAGCAGCCAGGCAGAGAGGGACCTGGGGGTGCTGATTGACAGCTGCCTGAACAGGAGGCAGCAGTGTGCCCAGGGGGCCAAGAAGGCCAAGGGCATCCTGGCCTGCAGCAGGAGCAGTGTGGCCAGAAGGAGCAGGGAGCTCATCCTGCCCTGTGCTCAGCACTGCTCAGGCCACCCCTTGAGTCCTGTGTCCAGCTCTGGGCTCCTGAAAGAGGTTGAGCTGCTGGAAGGTGTCCAGAGAAGGGCAACAAAGCTGGGGAGGGGTCTGGGGCACAGCCCTGTGAGGAGAGGCTGAGGGAGCTGGGGTTGCTTAGCCTGGGGAAGAGGAGGCTCAGGGGAGACCTTCTTGCTCTCTGCAACTCCCTGCAGGGAGGTTGGAGCCAGGTGGGGGTTGGGCTCTTCTCCCAGGCCCCCAGCCCCAGAACAAGAGGCCACAGTCTCAAGCTGTGCCAGGGGAGGTTTAGGCTGGAGGGGAGGAGAAAGTTCTTCCCAGAGTGAGTTGTTGGCCCTTGGGATGTGCTGCCCAGGGAGGTGGTGGAGTCCCCATCCCTGGAGGTGTTCACGAGGGGATTGGATGTGGCACTTGGAGTCATGGTCTGGTCATGAGGTCTGTGGTGCCAGCTTGGACTTGATGATCCTCGAGGTCTCTTCCAGCCTTGGTGATTCTGTGAGTCTGTGAGACTGTGGAAGCAGCGAAGGATGTGCTGCTTCCCCTGGGCGCTGCTTCAGGCTGAGCTGGGGGCTGCCATTCAGGGCAGAGCCCAAGTGCAGGAGCCAAGCCCTCCCCTCCCCCAGCAGAGACCCCCCCCCCAGGGGGTTAGGGGAGCAGTGGCAGAGCAAGGGCTGCCTCCGGAGGGTGCAGGGCAGCGGGGCAGCTGCCGGAGGGAAGCGGCAAAGGATGTGCTGCTTCCCCTGGGCGCTCACAGGATGCCTGAGCAGGAGCAAACCCACCCAGAGAGCTGCCAGGGCTGGCCCCTCGCTGACCCCCACCCTCCCCCAGCCCCAAGGTGACAGGGGACAAGAGGAGGAGCCACGGGGACCTGCCTGCTCCTCCCACACCTGGAGTCCTGTGTCCAGCTCTGGGCTCCTCAGGTTAGGAAAGAGGTTGAGCTGCTGGAAGGTGTCCAGAGAAGGGCAACAAAGCTGGGGAGGGGTCTGGGGCACAGCCCTGTGAGGAGAGGCTGAGGGAGCTGGGGTTGCTTAGCCTGCAGAAGAGGAGGCTCAGGGGAGACCTTCTTGCTCTCTGCACCTCCCTGGAAGGAGCTCTGAGCAGAGCTGGAAGGGCCTCCGTGCGCTGCTGCAGCAGACGACGCCATCCTGTGGTGGCTCCTTCCTCCCTTCTGCCTCTGCCCTGAGGTTCCTGAGCAAAGCCTCTGCCCAGCTGGAAGGGTTTCCACACCTCGGGGGGATGCCCTGGCTGTGGGGAACCTGCACCGAGAGGTGGAGCAGGGCTACCAAACAAAGAGCTGGGAGGCTTGGCTGAGCCAGCTGCTGGCTGTGAGGCCTTTCAGAGACCTGGAGGGGCTGAGAGCTGGGCAGGGAGGAAGCTGCTGAGGCTGAAGCAGGAGGAGAGCAGAGTTCTGCAGCTGGGCAGGAAGAGCAAACTGCAGCAGCAGAGGCTGGGAGGGGATCTGCTGGAGAGCAGCCCCCAGGAGAAGGAGCTGGCAGTGCTGCTGGGCAGCAAGGGCTGCAGGGCACAGCAATGAGCCCTGGGGGCCAGGAAGGCCAAGGGGGTCCTGGGGGGCACTCAGCAGAGTGTGGCCAGCAGGGCCAGGGAGCTTCTCCTCCCCCTCTGCTCTGCCCTGCCCTGGGGAGGCCACAGCTGGAAGACTGCCTCCAGCTCTGGGCTCCCCAGCTCCAGAGGGACAGGGATCTGCTGCAGAGAGGCCAAGGGAGGGCTCCAAGGCTGCTGAAGGGACTGCAGCACTGCCTGGGCAGGAGAGGCTGAGAGCCCTGGGGGGGTGCAGTGTGCAGAGGAGAAGGCTGAGAGGGATCTGAGCAATGTCTCTCCAGAGCTGAGGGCTGGGGGGCAGGAAGGGAGGCACAGGGCCAGGCTCTGCTCACTGTGCCCTGGGGTAGGCCAAGGGGCAAGGGCTGGAAACTGCAGCCCAGGAGCTTCCAGCTCAGCAGGAGGAAGAACTTCTTGGCTGGGAGGCTGCCAGAGGCCTGGAGCAGGCTGCCCAGAGAGGTTGTGGAGTCTCCTGCTCTGGAGCCTTCCCAGCCCTGTCTGGATGCCAAAGGATGTTGCCAAATCATGTAGGAAGAAAATTAGGGAGGCAAAAGCACACTTGGAGCTTAAACTGGCCTCTACTGTGAAGGACAACAAAAAGTCCTTCTATAAATACATTAATAGTAAGAGGAAGGGAAAGGACAACCTCCACTCCTTGGTGGACACGGAGGGGAACATTGTAACCAAGGATGAGGAAAAGGCAGAGATACTTAACACCTTCTTTGCCTCAATTTTTACTAGCAGGACAGAATGTCTTCCTGACAGCTGGCCTGCAGAGCTGGCAGAAGGAGCCAGGGAGCTGCACAGTTTCCCTGTGTTCCATGAGGAGGTGGTTGGAACTCTCCTTAGCAGCTTGGATGCCCACAAGTCCATGGGACCAGATGGGATTCATCCTAGGGTGCTGAGAGAGCTGGCAGATGAGCTGGCCAAGCCACTCTCCATCATTTTCCAGCAGTCCTGGCTCACTGGCGAGGTCCCAGAGGACTGGAAGCTGGCCGACGTGGTGCCCATCCATAAGAAGGGCCGGTTGGATGAGCCAGGGAATTACAGGCCTGTCAGCCTGACCTCAGTGCCAGGGAAGGTTATGGAACAGGTCATCCTGAGTGCAATCACACAGCACTTCCATGATGGGCAAGGGATCAGGCCCAGCCAGCATGGATTTAGGAAGGGCAGGTCCTGGTCCATGGGACCAGATGGGATTCATCCTAGGGTGCTGAGAGAGCTGGCAGATGAGCTGGCCAAGCCACTCTCCATCATTTTCCAGCAGTCCTGGCTCACTGGCGAGGTCCCAGAGGACTGGAAGCTGGCCGACGTGGTGCCCATCCATAAGAAGGGCCGGTTGGATGAGCCAGGGAATTACAGGCCTGTCAGCCTGACCTCAGTGCCAGGGAAGGTTATGGAACAGGTCATCCTGAGTGCAATCACACAGCACTTCCATGATGGGCAAGGGATCAGGCCCAGCCAGCATGGATTTAGGAAGGGCAGGTCCTGCCTGAGCAACCTGAGCTCCTTCTCTGATCAGGGCACTGCCTGGTGGCTGTGGGGCAGGCTGTGGATGTGGTCTGCCTGGACCTCAGCAAGGCCTTTGACACCATCCCCCACAGCAAACTGCTGGCCAAGCTGTCAGCCCCTGGCTGGGACAGCAGCACTCTGAGCTGGGTGAGGAAGTGGCTGGAGGCTGAGCCCAGAGAGTGGTGGTGAATGGTGCCACAGCCAGCTGGCAGCCAGGCACCAGTGGTGTGCCCCAGGGAGCAGTGCTGGGCCCTGTGCTCTTTAACATCTTCATTGATGATCTGGAGGAAGGGATTGAGTCAGTCATCATCAGTAAATTTGCAGCTGACAGCAAGCTGGGAGCAGAGGTTGGTCAGTGAGAGGGCAGAAGGGCTCTGCAGAGGGACCTTGCCAGGCTGGGCAGATGGGCAGAGGCCAAGGGCAGGAGATTGAACACATCCAAGTGCCAGGGGCTGCACTTTGGCCACAGCAACCCCAGGCAGAGCTACAGGCTGGGGGCAGAGTGGCTGAGAGCAGCCAGGCAGAGAGGGACCTGGGGGGAGTGGTTGATGGTAGGCTGAACATGAGCCTGCAGTGTGCCCAGGCAGCCAGAAGGGCCAAGGGCATCCTGGCCTGCATCAGGGGCAGTGTGGCCAGCAGGAGCAGGGAGCTCATCCTGCCCCTGTGCTCAGCACTGCTCAGGCCACCCCTTGAGTCCTGTGTCCAGCTCTGGGCTCCTCAGGTTAGGAAAGAGGTTGAGCTGCTGGAAGGTGTCCAGAGAAGGGCAACAAAGCTGGGGAGGGGTCTGGGGCACAGCCCTGTGAGGAGAGGCTGAGGGAGCTGGGGTTGCTTAGCCTGGAGAAGAGGAGGCTCAGGGGAGACCTTCTTGCTCTCTCCAACTCCCTGAAGGGAAGTTGTAGAGAGGCAGAGGTTGGTCTCTTCTCCCAGGCAGCCAGCACCAGAACAAGAGGACACAGTCTCAGGCTGCGCCAGGGGAGGTTCAGGTTGGAGGTTAGGAAGAAATGCTACACAGAGAGAGTGATTGCCCATTGGGATGTGCTGCCCAGGGAGGTGGTGGAGTCACTGTCATTGGAGGTGTTCAGGAGGAGACTTGATGGGGTGCTTGGTGCCATGGGTTAGCTGGGTGGGTGGGTTGGATTGGTTGATGGGTTGGACACAATGATCTTGAAGGTCTCTTCCAACCTGGTTTGGTTTATTCTAAATAATGGATGTGTTCCTGTGCCCCTGGGCTGGGCTCTGTGCTCCTGCTCTGGCAGGGGCTGGCACTGGGAGCTCTCCAGAGGTCCCTTCCAGCCCCTCACCCCCTGGGAGCCTCTGCTGCCTTTGCTGTCCTGCTGGCTTTGGCTGCTGTGCTGGATTAAAACCCCCAAGGGGCCAAGCTTGCTTCTAGAGTCAGTTTGGATGAAGTTGTTGGGCAGGAGGGTGGTGAGAGCCTGGCCCAGGCTGCCCAGGGAGGTGGTGGAAGCCTCCTGCTGATGCCTGGAGGTGTTTGCAGCCAGGCTGGAGGTGGCTGTGAGCAACCTGCTGTGGGGTGAGGTGTCCCTGCCCATGGCAGGGGCTTGGAGCTGGCTGAGCCTTGAGTTCCCTTCCAGCCCTGCCAGCTCTGGGGTTCTGGGATCTCCAGAGGTCCTTTCCACCCCCTGACATCCTGTGAGCCCCAGGGCCTGGGCTGCTCCCATGGGGCAGCAGCAGGCACCTGCTGGGGGAAGGCTTGGAGCCATGTGGAGGAAGATGACTTCAGCCCTGGGCTGCATGGAGGAGATGACTTCAGCCCTGGGCTGCATGGAGGAGATGACTCCAGGGCTGCTGTGGTCCCTTCCTGCTGCCTGAGCACAGGCACACAGATAACCATCTCCACTCTGAGGCCCAGGGACTTTCACTGCAGGACAATGAGCTGGCTGAGAGTTCAAACAGGAGCTTTCCCCTGTTTGTGTTGCTCTGCAGGGGGATTTCCCCCTCTCCATCCCCACCCCTTCTCTTTGCCCACATCTGGCTGCTCTCCAGGCTTGTGTTCCCCAGCAGGAAGAACAGCTCTGAGCTGTGCCCGGGGGCAGGCTGGGGAGGAAGCTGCAGCAAGCCTTGGGGAGAGTTCCTTCTCCTGACTGCCAGCTGAAGGACTTTGAGGAAAGGCCATGTCTGGGGAGGAACAAATCAAGCCCCCAGGAAGCACAGGGCCAGCAGCCAGCCCTGGGCACCCAGCCATGGTCTGAGGCTCAGCAGCAGCTGAGGGGGTTCAGATGAAGCCCCTCCAGGGCAAGCATGACCCACCTTCTGGACTGGCTTGTCCTGGTCTCTCCTTCAGGCCCCTAGCAGGTCCCACGTCTCCAGAGCACATCACACCACGTGTCGTGGATCCATGGATGGGGTTGGGTTGGAAGGGGCCTCAAAGCTCAGCCAGCTCCAGCCCCCTGCCATGCCCAGGGACCCCTCCCCCCAGCCCAGGCTGCTCAAGGCCTCATCCAGCCTGGTCCTCAGCACCTCCAGCCAGGGGGCAGCCACAGCCTCCCTGGGCAGCCTGTGCCAGGCTCTCCCCAGCCTCCCTGCCAACCATTCCTTTCTCCTCTCCACTCTCCCTCTGCCCTCTCCCAGCTCCAAGCCATTCTCCCTGCTCCTGCCACTCCCAGCCCTTGCCCACAGTCCCTCCCCAGCTCTCCTGGAGCCCTTCAGCTCCTGCAAGGTTGCTCTGAGCTCTGCCTGCAGCCTTCTCTCCTGCAGGCTGCACAGCCCCAACCCTCCCAGCCTGGCCCCACAGGGGAGGCTCTGCAGCCTCTCAGCATCTCTGTGGCCTCCTCTGGAGCCTCTGCAGCAGCTCCAGGTCCTCCTTGTGCTGGGGGCCCCAGAGCTGGAGGCAGTGCTGCAGGTGGGGGCTGAGCAGAGCAGAGCAGAGGGGCAGAATCCCCTCCCTGTGCTGCTGCTCTCCCTGCTCTGGCTGCAGCTCAGCACTCAGCTGGCTCTGGGCTGCCAGGGCCCAGTGCTGGCTCCTGGGCACTTTGCCACCCCCCTGGCACCCCCAAGGCCTTCTCCTGCAGGCTGCTCTCAGCCACTCCTGCCCCAGCCTGGCTCTGGGCTTGGCATTGCCCTCAGCCAGCTGCAGGACCTTGCCCTTGGCCTTGTTGGACTTCCCTAGGCCAGGATTAAATACACTGCAGAGAAGCAGTTGGGAGCTGCTGGGAGCTGTTGAGAGCCTCTGTGCTTTCCTGTAGAGACATTCACCCTCTGACTTCTGCCCCCAAAGGGCTGCCCAGGCCTGGCCCAGGCTGCCCAGGGCAGTGGTGGAGCCTCCATGCCTGGAGGGGTTGCAAAGCCATGGAGCTGTGGTGCTGAGGGCCAGGGTTTGGTGGTACCCTGGCAGTGCTGGGGTCAGGCTTGGACTCCACGACCTGAAAAGCCTCTTTCAACCTACACAGCTCTGTGAGTGTAAGACTGCCCTACAGCAGGTCTGTGCAGCACAGAGCTGCCCCTGCCCTGCCCTCAGGGGAGCAGTGCTGCCTGTTCCTGGGGCTGGTTTCAGCAGCTGGGATATAAATAAGCAGGGCTGTGAGCTGTGCCCGGCGCTGACTCTGACTCACGCTTCCCAGCATTGTCTGGGGCAGACCTGTGGCCCTCTCAGGCTCCTCCTCAGCCTCCTGCCTCTCTCACTGAGCTTTTCCCCTGGCCTGCAGGGACTTCCCCATGGAGATTCCAATCAGAGCTGGAAGTGCTGATGCACTGCCCTCCCGACATGCCCTGCTGCGTCCCTGGCAGAGGATCCCACAGCTGGCAGGGAGCCCAAGGCTCAGCCAGCTCCAAGCCCCTGCCATGGGCAGGGACACCTCACCCCACAGCAGCTTGCTCACAGCCACCTCCAGCCTGGCTGCAAACACCTCCAGGCAGCAGCAGGAGGCTTCCACCACCTCCCTGGGCAGCCTGGGCCAGGCTCTCACCACCCTCCTGCCCAACAACTTCTTCCTCACAGCCAATCTCCAGCTCCCCACTTCGAGTTTTGCTCCAGCCCCCCCACTCCTGTCCCTCCCTCACCCCCTCCAAAGTCCCTCCTCAGCTTTCCTGCAGCCCCCTGCAGCTCCTGGAAGGCCACCAGAAGCTCTCCCTGGAGCCTTCTCCTCTGCAGCCTGCACAAGCCCAACTCTCTCAGGCTGTGCTCAGAGCAGAGCAGCTCCAGCCCTCTGCTCAGCCTCCTGGCCCTGCTCTGGACACCTTCCAGCCCCTCCAGAGCCTTCCTGGCTCAGAGGCTGCAGAGCTGGGCACAGAGCTGCAGCTGTGGGCTCAGCAGAGTGGAGCAGAGAGGCAGAATCCCCTCCCTGGCCCTGCTGGCCACACTTCTGCTGCTGCAGCCCAGGACAGGATAATGCTGGGCAGGAGGAAGTGATCTGCTGGAGTCACAGAATGGAGAGCTTGGAAGGGACCTCCAGAAATCATCCAGCCCAAGCCCCCTGCCCTAGCAGCATCACCCAGGGCAGGGCACACAGGAACACATCCAGGGGGGGTTGGAAGCTCCAGCACCTCCAGAGCCTTCCTGTATCAGATCTGGACAGGGCCAGGCAGTTTTCTCTGCCTCAGGGCAGCACAGGCTGTTCACTGACAGCAGCTTTATGCCTTTGGGAAGCTTTGTGCCCCCCGGAAACTCGTCTCAAGCCCCTGAGGATGTGACAAAGTGAGACAGAAACAACCTCGGAGTGATGCCACTGCGGCTTGAGCACAGAAGGGCTGCCAGGACCTCGTCCCGGACCCCCCACCGCTGGCTCCCGGGGGCGGGCAAGAATCAAAGCCCGCAAGCCACCGAGCCACCGCGAGGGAGCCGGGGAGGGAGCCGGGGAGGGAGCCGCGGGGAGGGAGCCGCGGGGAGGAGCCGGGGTGGAGAGCCGGTGGGGGGAGCTGGAGAGCCGGTTGGGGGAGCTGGAGAGCCGGGGGGGGAGCTGGGGAGCCGGGGGGGGCAGCGAGTGAGGGAGCCACGGGGTGGGGGGGTGGTGAGTGAGGGAGCCGTGGAAGGAAGGAGCCCAGGGGGAGCCAGTGAGAGAGCCCAGGGGGAGCCAGTGAGAGAGCCCAGGGGGAGCCAGTGAGGGAGAGCCGAGGGGGAGCCAGTGAGGGAGAGCCGAGGGGGAGCCAGTGAGGGAGAGCCCAGGGGGAGCCAGTGAGGGAGAGCCCAGGGGGAGCCAGTGAGAGAGAGCCCAGGGGGAGCCAGTGAGGGAGAGCCCAGGGGGAGCCAGTGAGGGAGAGCCCAGGGGGGGAGCGGGTCGGGGAGAGAGCCGGGCAGGGAGCCGGGCAGCCAGTGAGAGTGCCGGGTAAGGAGCCAGAAAGCCGGGGGAGAGCCGAGGAGCCAGTGAGGGAGCCGGGGGTGCCCGGGCAGCAGTACCCAACACCCGCGGCCCCCGCTCGGGAGCGCCGGGAGCGGGGAGCGGGGCCGGGGCGCTGCGCCAGGCTGGTGTAGCGCCGGGCGGAGATCGCCGCTCAGCGCTGTCAGGATGGCCGAGCGGTCTAAGGCGCTGCGTTCAGGTCGCAGTCTCCCCTGGAGGCGTGGGTTCGAATCCCACTTCTGACAACCGGTGAATCTTTTGCGGCGCAGCCTTCTGTGGGTGTTAATTAGTGAATTTCTGTTAATTGCTTTTTAATTACGCCGAAGGTGGGGGTGTGGGGTGTGGGGGCGGGTGTTGGAAGGGTCCCGCCCCCTCCAAGCAAAACTAAGCCGTGGGGGTGCGGCGCAAAACGAAGCTGTCAGAAGTGGGATTCGAACCCACGCCTCCAGGGGAGACTGCGACCTGAACGCAGCGCCTTAGACCGCTCGGCCATCCTGACCCGCCGCTTGTGGGCCCCCTCGCCGCCCGCCCCTCACCGCGCTCCGGCCGCTCCCCCGGGGCTGGACCCCTCCGCCTCCGAGCGCCGCCGGGGAGCTGCGAGGGAGGCAGCCGCGGCCGTGCCCCCGGGAGACTGCCGCGATCCCTGGAAAGGCGACGGAGCAGCGCGTTCTAGAGGGCATCTCCAAGCGCAGGGAGGAGAAGAGGCTCAGCGGGAGCAGCCAACACGGCTGCACCCGGGGGAGATGCTGCCTGCCTCATCGGAGAGCCTTCGACACGGAGCAGCGGTGGATGCCGTCCGCCTTGGCTTCGGGCAGGCTTTGGATGCTGGCTCCCGCAGCCTGCTGGTGGAACAGCTCAGGAAACGTGGCCCGGGGGGGTTGCTCCCCGAGGCGGATTGCAGACCGGCTCCACGGCAGGGCTCAGAGGGTTGGGGTCGGTGGCACAGAGCCAGCTTGGAGGCCTGGGGGCGGTGCTGTTCCCCAGGGGGCAGTGCTGGGCTCAGCTTTGCGGAGGAGGGGATCGAGGGGACTCGAGGAGGAGTTCAGTGATGCCTCACTGCGGGGGGGAGGGGGTCTGGCACCCCCTCAGGCTGTGCTGCCAGAGCTGGGTGTAGAGCAATCCTCCTGAGGTTCAGTAAGGACAAGGGCAGGGTCCTGCAGCTGGGGAGGAATAAGAGCAGGCAGAGGTCAGGGGCTGCCCTGTGTGGTGAGTTGAAATTGCTCCCCAGCTGGTTTGGAGCAAACTAACCCCCTCCAAAACAAATCACCAGGCTGAGCTCAGCTCGGGATGGAAGCAAATGAAGCTCTGCTGGACAGGCAAACTACAACCCAGAGCTGTGACATGCAGTGAATGTGTGCAGAACCCAGAGCCCAGCAGCAGCCAGGCTGGGAGAGAGCTCAGAGCTCATCCAGTCCAACCTAGCAGCCAGCAGCACCCAACCAACCCAACCGTGGCCCTGAGAGCCTCACCCAGGCTCTTGCTGAACACCCCCAGGGGTGGGGACTCCACCACCCCCCTGGGCAGCACATCCCAAGGGCCAATCTTTCTGGCTGGGGAGAATTTCTTCCTCACCTCCAGCCCTAAACCTCCCCTGGCACAGCTTGAGACTGTGTCCTCTTGTTCTAGTGCTGGGTGCCTGGCAGAAGAGCCCAACCCCCACCTGGCTGCAACCTCCCTGCAGGGAGTTGGAGAGAGCAAGAAGGTCTCCCCTGAGCCTCCTCTTCTGCAGGCTAAGCAACCCCAGCTCCCTCAGCCTCTCCTCACAGGGCTGTGCCCCAGACCCCTCCCCAGCTTTCTTGCCCTTCTCTGGACACCTTCCAGCAGCTCAACCTCTTTCCTAACCTGAGGAGCCCAGAGCTGGACACAGGACTCAAGGGGTGGCCTGAGCAGTGCTGAGCACAGGGCAGGATGAGCTCCCTGCTCCTGCTGGCCACACTGCTCCTGCTGCAGGCCAGGATGCCCTTGGCCTTCTTGGCCCCCTGGGCACACTGCTGGCTCCTGTTCAGTTGCTCTCCACCACTCCCCCCAGGTCCCTCTCTGCCTGGCTGCTCTCAGCCACTCTGCCCCCAGCCTGTAGCACTGCCTGGGGTTGCTGTGGCCAAAGTGCAGCCCCTGGCACTTGGATGTGTTCAATCTTCTGCCCTTGGCCTCTGCCCATCTGCCCAGCCTGGCAAGGTCCCTCTGCAGAGCTCTTCTACCCTCTCACAGCTCAACTCCTGCCCCCAGCTTGCTGTCAGCTGTGCCTGGGGTGCAGCAAGGGAAGTGTGGCCAGCAGGGCTGGCAAGGTTCTGCTGCTCCTCTGCTCTGCCCTGCTCAGACCACAGCTGAAATCCTGTGTCCAGTTTTGGGCTCCCCAGCCTCAGAGAGACAGAGACCTGCTGGTGAGAGGCCAAGGGAGAGCCAGGAGGAGGATCAGGGGACTTGAGCAGCTCCCCTGTGGAGAGAGACTGAGAGCCCTGGGGGTGTGCAGGGTGCAGAGGAGAAGGCTGAGAGGGATCTGAGCAATGTCTGTCAGGAGCTGAGGGCTGGGGGGCAGGGTGGAGGGGGGCAGGGTGGAGGGGGCCAAGCTCCTTTGGATGCTGCACAGCAATGAGCCAAGGAGCAATGGATGCAAACTGGAACAGAGAAGGTTCCACCTCAACAGGAGGAGAAAGTTGTTTGGGGTGAGGCTGCTGGAGGCCTGGGGCAGGCTGCCCAGAGGGGTTGTGGAGTCTCCTGGTGTGGAGAGCTTCCAACCCCCCCTGGATGCCTTCCTGTGCAGACTCCCCTGGGTGACCCAGCTTTTGGCAGGGGGGTTGGGCTGGATGATCTCTGGAGATCCCTTCCAAGCTCTATCATTCTGTGATCCTCTGATCCCTGCTCTGGAGCCAGCCCAGGGTGAAGCATGCAGCCTGCAGGGCTTCCCCTGCAGGAGGACCCCAGCTGGGCCTGGCAGATAAGGGCAGGCAGATGTCTGCTGGGGCACAAGCTCCAGCCCTGCCTGCTCCGGGTGACCCTGCTTTGGCAGGGGGGTTGGGCTGGGTGATCTGCAGAGGTCCCTTCCAACCACTGAGCTCCCCCTGGAGGAGCTGTGGCTGTTCAAGCACAAGATCCCTTCCCTTCCCTTCCCTCTTTCCCTTCCCTCTTTCCCTTCCCTCTTTCCCTTCCCTCTTTCCCTTCCCTCTTTCCCTTCCCTCTTTCCCTTCCCTCTTTCCCTTCCCTCTTTCCCTTCCCTCTTTCCCTTCCCTCTTTCCCTTCCCTCTTTCCCTTCCCTCTTTCCCTTCCCTCTTTCCCTTCCCTCTTTCCCTTCCCTCTTTCCCTTCCCTCTTTCCCTTCCCTCTTTCCCTTCCCTCTTTCCCTTCCCTCTTTCCCTTCCCTCTTTCCCTTCCCTCTTTCCCTTCCCTCTTTCCCTTCCCTTCCCTCTTTCCCTTCCCTCATTCCCTTCCCTTCACCAGTGGTGCACTGCAGGAGCTCAGTACTGCTCCATTCCTCCTTAACCTCTTCACTAAGGGCCTGGAGGATGAGCAGGGCACAGCCTGATCAGGCTGGCACACCCTCAGCGTGTGAGCAGCAGCAGCTGGTGCTCCAGAGGGTGGTGCTGACCTCCAGGGGGCAGCTGGGCAGGCTGGAGGAATTTGCCAGCAGGAACATCCCCCAGCTGAGGGTGGGGAAACACCAGCACAGGTTGTCCAGAGATGTCCTCCCCGCTGGATGTACTCCAGAGCCCTGAGCAACCTGATGGAGTCAGAGTTGGAAGGCTCTGGAGGGGCTGGAAGGTGTCCAGAGCAGGGCCAGGAGGCTGAGCAGAGGGCTGGAGCTGCTCTGCTCTGAGCACAGCCTGAGAGAGTTGGGGTTGTGCAGGCTGCAGAGGAGAAGGCTCCAGGGAGACCTTCTGGTGGCCTTCCAGGAGCTGCAGGGGGCTGCAGGAAAGCTGGGGAGGGACTTTGGAGGGGGTGAGGGAGGGACAGGACTGGGGGGCTGGAGCAAAAGGAGAAGTGGGGAGCTGGAGATTGGCTGTGAGGAAGAAGTTGTTGGGCAGGAGGGTGGTGAGAGCCTGGCCCAGGCTGCCCAGGGAGGTGGTGGAAGCCTCCTGCTGATGCCTGGAGGTGTTTGCAGCCAGGCTGGAGGTGGCTGTGAGCAACCTGCTGTGGGGTGAGGTGTCCCTGCCCATGGCAGGGGGGTTGGAACTGCCTGAGCCCTGGGGTCCCTTCCAGCTCTGGGGTTCTGTGTCCCTGCTCACTGCAGTGGGGTTGGCCTGGATGGCCTTGAGAGGTCCCTTCCAAGCCTAACCAGTCTGGGATTTGATTAAGCTGCATTCAGCTCCAGGGCCCCCAGCAGAAGAAGGACATGGACCCTGGCTGGGGCTGGAGGAGGCCATGAAGGTGATCCAAGGGCTGGAAGGGCTCTGCTGGGAGCAGCCTGGGCTGGGGGGAGATGTCCCTGCTCATGGCAGGGGCTTGGAACTGGGTGACCTTTAAGGTCCCTTCCAACCCCAACCCCTTCCACCAATCTGTGGTGTGCAGCGTTCTGCCCCTGCAGAGGAAGAGCGGGGACAGCCCCTGGGGTGCTGCTGGGCTCCAAGATGGACAGGAGCTGCAGAGAAGCCGGGGGAGGGGGCTCTGGGCTGCCTGGGGCAGAGCAGGGACAGGAGGGGGTCCTGGCAGTGGCAGGGCTGCCCCGGGAGCGCTGGCTGCGGAGCTGGGTGCGGAGCTGGCTGCGGAGCTGGCTGCGGAGCTGGGTGCGGTGCCCGGCTCCCCAGGCACCCGGGCAGCCCGGCGGGGCGTAGGGACCGCAGCGTCCGCGGGAGGAGGTGCCGGGTGCCAGCCCGGTGCGCCCGCCCGGGGAGGGCAGGCGGGGAGGAGCGGCGGGGCCGCGCCGTGCCCGTCCCGCTGCCGGTGCCCGCGGCATGGCAGGGCTGCCCGGAGCGGCGCGCAGCCCGAGCCGGCTCCCCGGCCATCCTCCCTGCCCGCCCTCAATGTCGCCTTCCTCCTCTCGCCCCTCGGGGGGCTGATGGTCGCCCAGGTGGTGAGTGCCGGGGAGGGGGCACCGGGAGAGGGGCGCCAGGGGGCCGCCGGAGCACACCCCCGACCCTGACGCTTCACTGCCGGGGCTGGAAAGAGGTTACCCTCCGGCTGCCATCCCCCATCCCACCCTCTGCCTAACCCCAGCTCATCTCTAACCCTGGGACACTGCAGCCCCTTCCCTTCCCTTCCCTTCCCTTCCCTTCCCTTCCCTTCCCTTCCCTTCCCTTCCCTTCCCTTCCCTTCCCTTCCCTTCCCTTCCCTTCCCTCTTCCCTTCCCTTCCCTCTTCCCTTCCCTTCCCTCTTCCCTTCCCTTCCCTCTTCCCTTCCCTTCCCTCTTCCCTTCCCTTCCCTCTTCCCTTCCCTTCCCTCTTCCCTTCCCTTCCCTCTTCCCTTCCCTTCCCTCTTCCCTTCCCTTCCCTCTTCCCTTCCCTTCCTCTTCCCTTCCCTTCCCTCTTCCCTTCCCTTCCCTCTTCCCTTCCCTTCCCTCTTCCCTTCCCTTCCCTCTTTCCCCTTCCCTTCCCTCTTCCCTTCCCTTCCCTCTTCCCTTCCCTTCCCTCTTCCCTTCCCTTCCCTCTTCCCTTCCCTTCCCTCTTCCCTTCCCTTCCCTCTTCCCTTCCCTTCCCTCTTCCCTTCCCTTCCCTCTTCCCTTCCCTTCCCTCTTCCCTTCCCCTTCCCTCTTCCCTTCCCTTCCCTCTTCCCTTCCCTTCCCTTCCCTCTTCCCTTCCCTTCCCTCTTCCCTTCCCTTCCCTCTTCCCTTCCCTTCCCTCTTCCCTTCCCTTTCCTTCCCTCTTCCCTTCCCTTCCCTCTTCCCTTCCCTTCCCTTCCCTTCCCCTCCCCTCCCTTCCCCTCCCCTCCCACCTGGGCCCCTGCCCTGCAGCCTGTGCACATGAGGTGGGAGCTCAGCTGCAGGTGGGGCCACAAGTGTCCTGTGCTGCTGTGTGCACCCCCACAGCCCTGGGGACCCTCTTTGCTCATCCCCTCTCCCTGGGGGGATGTGGGGTGGCAGTGGGATGTGCCCTGGGGACCCTCTTTGCTCATCCCCTCTCCCTGGGGGGGTGTGGGCTGGCAGTGGGATGTGCCCTGAGCAGCTGCTCTGCAGGGTCTGGCTGCCTGCTGCTGCAGATCCCAGGCCTGGGGCAGGGCTGAGGTGGTTGTGCCATGGGAAGCCCTGGGGCAGGATGCTGCCAGGGGATGTTCTGCAGAGCACAAGAGGCAAGGGCTGGAAACTGCAGCCCAGGAGCTTCCAGCTCAGCAGGAGGAAGAACTTCTTGGCTGGGAGGCTGCCAGAGGCCTGGAGCAGGCTGCCCAGAGAGGTTGTGGAGTCTCCTGCTCTGGAGCCTTCCCAGCCCTGCCTGGATGTGTTCCTGTGCCCCCTGGGCTGGGCTCTGTGCTCCTGCTCTGGCAGGGGCTGGCACTGGGAGCTCTCTCTGGAGGCCCCTTCCAGCCCCTCACACCCTCTGAGCCTCTGCTGCCTTTGCTGTCCTGCTGGCTCTGGCTGCTGTGCTGGATTAAAACCCCCAAGGGGCCAAGTTTGCTTCTAGAGTCAGGTTGGATGAAGAAGTTGTTGGGCAGGAGGGTGGTGAGAGCCTGGCCCAGGCTGCCCAGGGAGGTGGTGGAAGCCTCCTGCTAATGCCTGGAGGTGTTTGCAGCCAGGCTGGAGGTGGCTGTGAGCAACCTGCTGTGGTGTGAGGTGTCCCTGCCCATGGCAGGGGCTTGGAGCTGGCTGAGCCTGGAGCTCCCTTCCAGCCCTGGGGTTCTGTGATGCTTTGGTGTGAGGCTGCTGGAGCCTGGGGCAGGCTGCCCAGGGAGGTTGTGGAGTCTCCTTCCTTGGAGAGCTTCCAACCCCCCCTGGATGTGTGCCTGGGTGATGCTGCTCTGGCAGGGGGCTCGGGCTGGATGATCTCCAGAGGTCCCTTCCAGCCCCTCACGTCCTGGGAGCTGGGATCCTGTGATCAGGCAAGGGAGACCACAGAGTGGGAGGGCTTGGAAGGGACCTCTGGAGGTCATCCAGCCCAAGCCCCCTGCCGGAGCAGCAGCACCCAGGGCAGGGCACACAGCCAGGGGGGGTTGGAAGCTCCCCAGAGCAGGAGGCTCCACAACCTCCCTGGGCAGCCTGCTCCGGGCTCCAGCAGCCTGGAGGTGCAGAGTTGTTTTCTGCTCCTTCCGTGGTGCCTCCCCTGCCCCCAGGTGGAAGCCCCCTGCCCCCCTCCTCTGGCCTCACCTCTCCAGCTCCCCGCCGGGGCTGTGCCATCCACCGCCCTCCCCCTGCCTCCTGCCCAGCGCTCTCCGGGGGGGCTGCGGCTCTCCTGCCCCCGCAGGCGGCCGGCTGGCACATGCCACCTCCCAGGGCGCTGCCAGGGCGCTGCCAGGGCGCTCCGGACCTGTCTCTCCTCCCCCCGCCCCCGGGGGCATGTTTGCGATCCCGAGCGCTGGGAAGGGGCGGGATGGCACAAGGAGGCTTTGTTGGGGCCGCCCAGCAGCAGGGCAGCACAAAGGCTGCGGTGTTTGTGCCGTGCCAACCAGCGAGGCAGGATGGCACCGGCAGGCGGCAGCTCCCCCGGCCCGCCCCGGCCCGCCCCGGCCACAGGGGCAGCAGAGCTCCCGAGCCGCGCAGGGGCTGGGGGCTTCCCTTGGCGCTGCCCAGGGAGGTGCCAGGGCCCGGCTGGGCACCGCAATACGGCGCAGGGGGGCAGCTGCCCACCCAGCAGTGCCCACCCAGCACCTGCCCACCCAGCACCTCCCCACCCAGCATCTGCCCACCCAGCATCTGCCCACCCAGCACTGCCCACCCTGCACTGCCCACCCCAGCACCTTCCCACCCAGCACCCTCCCCACCCAGCAGTGCCCACCCAGCACCTCCCCACCCAGCATCTGCCCACCCAGCACTGCCCACCCAGCACCTTCCCACCCAGCACTGCCCACCCAGCACTGCCCACCCAGCACCTTCCCACCCAGCAGTGCCCACCCAGCACTGCCCACCCAGCACCCTTCCCACCCAGCACCTTCCCACCCAGCAGTGCCCACCCAGCACCTCCCCACCCAGCACCTCCCCACCCAGCACCTTCCCACCCAGCACCTTCCCACCCAGCACTGCCCACCCAGCACTGCCACCCAGCATCTGCCCACCCAGCCTGGCTGTGGGCATCTCCTGGTGACACTGGGTGGTGCTGGGGGCACCTTCTCCCCCCATGGGCATCTCCTGTTGACACTGGGTGGTGCTGGGGGTACCTTCTCCCCCCATGGGCATCTCCTGGTGACACTGGGTGGTGCTGGGGGCACCTTCTCACCCAGCCTGGTTGTGGGCACCTGCAGGCACCTCTCCACCTGAATGCTTTCTCCATCTCCCTCATGAGGAAAGCCTGAGGGAGCTGAGGGCTCTGGAGCTTGGAGAGGAGCCTGAGGGAGCTGAGGGCTCTGGAGCTTGGAGAGGAGCAGCCTGAGGGAGCTGAGGGCTCTGGAGCTTGGAGAGGAGCCTGAGGGAGCTGAGGGCTCTGGAGCTTGGAGCAGCCTGAGGGAGCTGAGGGCTCTGCAGCTTGGAGCAGCCTGAGGGAGCTGAGGGCTCTGGAGCTTGGAGAGGAGCAGCCTGAGGGAGCTGAGGGCTCTGGAGATTGGAGCAGCCTGAGGGAGCTGAGGGCTCTGCAGCTCAGAGGAGCAGCCTGAGGGAGCTGAGGGCTCTGCAGCTTGGAGCAGCCTGAGGGAGCTGAGGGCTCTGGAGCTTGGAGAGGAGCAGCCTGAGGGAGCTGAGGGCTCTGGAGCTTGGAGAGGAGCAGCCTGAGGGAGCTGAGGGCTCTGGGGTTTGGAGCAGCCTGAGGGAGCTGAGGGCTCTGGAGCTTGGAGAGGAGCCTGAGGGAGCTGAGGGCTCTGGAGCTTGGAGAGGAGCCTGAGGGAGCTGAGGGCTCTGGAGCTTGGAGAGGAGCCTGAGGGAGCTGAGGGCTCTGGAGATTGGAGCAGCCTGAGGGAGCTGAGGGCTCTGGGGCTTGGAGAGGAGCCTGAGGGTGACCTCACTGCTGGTGCTGAAGCTGTGCAGGGTGCTGCCCAGAGCCAGGCTCTGCTGGGTGCTGCCCAGTGCCATCCCAAGGGGCAGTGGTGGAAGCTGAGGCAGAGGAAGCTCCATGGCAACAGGAGAAAGAATTCTGTCCCTGTGAGGTGCCAGAGGCCTGGAGCAGGCTGCCCAGGGGGGCTGTGGAGCCCTCCTCTGCGTGGAGCTATCCAAACCCCCCCTGGATGTGTTCCTGGGGGACCTGCCCTGGGTGCTGCTGCTCTGGCAGGGGGTGGGGTTGGGCCTGGGTGAGCTTAGGAGGTCCCTTCCAGCCCCTAATCCTCTTTGCTTTGCCCCCCAGGTGCTGGGCTTGCTGGTGTGGGCCCTCATCGCCGACACAACCTTCTACCTCCACGCAGCCTACGGCTGGGTGATGTTTGTCTCCATCTTCTTCTGGGTCCTGACTCTCCTCCTCTTCATCACTTACCTCCTGCAGCTTCAGCTCAAGTGCTATGTCATCCCCTGGCCCCTTGTGGTATGTGGCCAAGGAGGGGAGGGAGGAAAGTGGGAAACATCCTGGGGAGAAGCTCAGAGAGGAGCAGGAGGGCTGCAGGGTGTCCTGAGCTGGTGGAACAAAGTCCTCTCTGCCCTCTGCTCTTGGGGAGAAGCTCAGAGAGGAGCAGCAGGCTTCAGGGTGTCCTGAGCTGGTGGAACAAAGTCCTCTCTGCCCTCTGCTCCTGGGGAGATGTTCAGAGAGGAGCAGCAGGCTGCAGGGTGTCCTGGGCTGATGGAACAAAGTCCTCTCTGCCCTCTGCTCCTGGGGAGATGTTCAGAGAGGAGCAGGAGGGCTGCAGGGTGTCCTGGGCTGGTGGAGCAAAGTCCTCTCTGCCCTCTGCTCCTGGGGAGATGTTCAGAGAGGAGCAGCAGGCTGCAGGGTGTCCTGGGCTGATGGAACAAAGTCCTCTCTGCCCTCTGCTCCTGGGGAGATGTTCAGAGAGGAGCAGGGCTGCAGGGTGTCCTGGGCTGATGGAACAAAGTCCTCTCTGCCCTCTGCTCCTGGGGAGATGCTCAGAGAGGAGCAGGGCTGCAGGGTGTCCTGAGCTGGTGGAACAAAGTCCTCTCTGCCCTTTGTTCCATCAATCCAAGACACTTTGAAGCCTGCTGGTCCTCTCCAAGCATCTCCCCAGAGACAAAGTGCAGAGGGCTTTGTTCCACCAGCCCAGGGACATCCTAAAGCTCTGGGAGATGCTCAGAGAGGAGCTGCAGGGTGTCCTGAGCTGGTGGAACAAAGTCCTCTCTGCCCTCTGCTCCTGGGGAGCTGCTCAGAGAGGAGTAGGCTGCAGGGTGTCCTGAGCTGGTGGAACAAAGTGCAGAGGACTTATTTCCATCAGCCCAGGACAGGCTGGAGCCTTGGGAGCTGCTCAGAGAGGAGGAGGTCCCTGCCCCTGCACAGCTGCACTGTTTCATCCTACTCCTCCATCACTCAAGGGATGCTCAGCACAGAGAGCTCTTTGTCAGAGCAGAAAGCTGCAGCCAGCACGACACTGCTGCAGGCCTGCTGCCAGCCACAACCCCTCAGCACAGCCTGGGGGGCACTCAGTGAGATGCCAGCCTGGGGCTGGGCACTGCCTGTGGGGCAGAACCGACACTGAGGTGGGCTGGGAGTTGGTGACAGAGTGCAAAGAGTGGTGGTCAGTGGTGCTGGAGAGCTGTGACCAGGGGAGGCCCCCAGGGGTCAGTTGCTGGCTCTGGGCCTTCCCAGCATCTTCAGCAATGCCATTGGTGAGGGGACAGACAGACAGACAGAGGCTGCTCAGCAAGTCTGCTGAGGATCCCAAGCTGGGAGGCTTGGCTGAGCCAGCTGCAGGCTGTGAGGCCATTCAGAGACCTGGAGGGGCTGAGAGCTGGGCAGGGAGGAAGCTGCTGAGGCTGAAGCAGGAGGAGAGCAGAGTCCTGCAGCTGGGCAGGAAGAGCAAAGTGCAGCAGCAGAGGCTGGGAGGGGATCTGCTGGAGAGCAGCCCCCAGGAGAAGGAGCTGGCAGTGCTGCTGGGCAGCAAGGGCTGCAGGGCACAGCAATGAGCCCTGGGGGCCAGGAAGGCCAAGGGGGTCCTGGAGGGCACTCAGCAGAGTGTGGCCAGCAGGGCCAGGGAGCTTCTCCTCCCCCTCTGCCCTGCCCTGCCCTCCCCTGGGGAGGCCACAGCTGGAAGACTGCCTCCAGCTCTGGGCTCCCCAGCTCCAGAGGGACAGGGATCTGCTGCAGAGAGGCCAAGGGAGGGCTCCAAGGCTGCTGAAGGGACTGCAGCACTGCCTGGGCAGGAGAGGCTGAGAGCCCTGGGGGGGTGCAGTGTGCAGAAGGAGAAGGCTGAGAGGGATCTGAGCAATGTCTCTCCAGAGCTGAGGGCTGGGGGGCAGGAAGGGAGGCACAGGGCCAGGCTCTGCTCACTGTGCCCTGGGGGAGCACAAGAGGCAAGGGCTGGAAACTGCAGCCCAGGAGCTTCCAGCTCAGCAGGAGGAAGAACTTCTTGGCTGGGAGGCTGCCAGAGGCCTGGAGCAGGCTGCCCAGAGAGGTTGTGGAGTCTCCTGCTCTGGAGCCTGTGCAGCCCTGGCTGGATGTGTTCCTGTGCCCCTGGGCTGGGCTCTGTGCTCCTGCTCTGGCAGGGGCTGGCACTGGGAGCTCTCCAAAGGTCCCTTCCCGCCCCTCACACCCTCTGAGCCTCCAGGGCCTGGAACTTCCCCTCCTCATGGTTGTTGTGCTGGGTTAAAACCCCCCCTTGCCTCCAGAGCCTGTGCCCTTGCTTGCCAGGTTCTCCCTGGGGGAGGCTGGGGACACACACACACACACACACACACACACAAGCCTGAACCTTCATCCCAGAGCTCAGAAGCTGCTCTCTGCCTTTCCCCAGCTGATGATCTTCAACCTGGCGGCCACGGTGCTGTACCTGACAGCCTTCGTGACCTGCGCGGCCGCCGTGCAGCCAACCTCCTGGCGCCAGTGGGACTACAACCGCAGGGCTGCTGCCTCCGTGAGTCACAGGGGGCACCAGGCCAGGCCTGCCGGGGCAGGAGGGCTCTGCAGAGGGACCTTGCCAGGCTGGGCAGAGGGGCAGAGCCCAACAGGATGGCATTGAGCAAGCCCAAGGGCCAGGGGCTGCACTTTGGCCACAGCAACCCCAGGCAGAGCTACAGGCTGGGGGCAGAGTAGCTGAGAGCAGCCAGGCAGAGAGGGACCTGGGGGTGCTGATTGACAGCTGCCTGAACAGGAGGCAGCAGTGTGCCCAGGGGGCCAAGAAGGCCAAGGGCATCCTGGCCTGCAGCAGGAGCAGTGTGGCCAGCAGGAGCAGGGGAGCTCATCCTGCCCTGTGCTCAGCACTGCTCAGGCCACCCCTTGAGTCCTGTGTCCAGCTCTGGGCTCCTCAGGTTAGGAAAGAGGTTGAGCTGCTGGAAGGTGTCCAGAGAAGGGCAACAAAGCTGGGGAGGGGTCTGGGGCACAGCCCTGTGAGGAGAGGCTGAGGGAGCTGGGGGTTGCTTAGCCTGGAGAGGAGGAGGCTCAGGGGAGACCTTCTTGCTCTCTGCAACTCCCTGCAGGGAGGTTGGAGGCAGGTGGGGGTTGGGCTCTTCTCCCAGGCCCCAGCACCAGAACAAGAGGCCACAGTCTCAAGCTGTGCCAGGGGAGGTTTGGGCTGGAGGTGAGGAAGAAATTCTCCCCAGCCAGTGAGATTGGCCCTGGGGATGTGCTGCCCAGGGGGGTGGTGGAGTCCCCACCCCGGGGGCATTCAAGAGGAGCCTGGGTGAGGCTCTCAGGGCCGTGGCTGAGCCGATTAGCGAGGGCTGGGTGATCAGGGGGGAGTGGATGACCTCGGGGGGCTCTCTTCCAGGCCGGCTGATTGACTCCGTGCTTGCTTCCCCCCTCCCCCCAGTTCTTCGCCTGTGTGGTGATGATCAGCTATGGGTTCAGCAGCTTCTTCAGCTTCCGGGCCTGGAAGGGGCTGGGCAGCAACGCGGCCAGCAGCCAAGCCAGCGACCGAGCCTGAGGGCAGCGCCTGCGCCGCGGCCAGGGGGCTCCTGCCTGCCCTGCCTGCCCCCTAGGCAGCTGAGCTCCTGCCTGCCCCCTGCCTGCCCTGGCTGCCCCTCTGCCTGCCCTGACTGCCCCCTAGGCAGCTGAGCTCCTGCCTGCCCCCTGCCTGCCCCTCTGCCTGCCCTGCCTGCCCCCTAGGCAGCTGGGCTCCTGCCTGCCCCCTGCCTGCCCCTCTGTCTGCCCTGCCTGCCCCCTAGGCAGCTGGGCTCCTGCCTGCCTCCTGCCTGCTCCTCTGGCTGCCCTGCCTGCCCCCGGGCAGCTGAGCTCTTGCCTGCCTCCTGGGCAGCTGAGCTCCTGCCTGCCCTGCC